>NC_067227.1:10857199-10907399 GCF_019924925.1 Ctenopharyngodon idella
AGTTCAAGATCGAGTACTTTTGGCCAGAAATATGTTCAGTAGTTCAAATACTACAGATGGCAGATGTGACATCAGAAGGTGGCAAGTATATATAAAAAGTTCAATGGATCACTCTTTGGCCAGAAATATGTCGTTAGGTCAAATATACAATACTCCTATAGATGACGTTTATATAATGAGTCATTATAGAAATTTCTTGATTGAGGACAAATTTGCCAGAAATAAGTTCAGTTGGTCCAATATGGACTGACGATGGGTGACGTAACATCAGAAGGAGTCAATGATTATGTATTACAGTTCAATACTCGAGTGCTCCTTTGGCCAGAAATATGTCCATTAGGTCAAATATGCAAAATTCTATGGCTGACGTATAATCTGGAGTCAATGAGTATGTATTGAAAGTTCATGATCGAAGACTGTTTTGCCAGAAATATTCCCATTAGGTCAAATATGCAATACTCTTTGGCTGAAGTGACATCAGAATAAGGCGTGCATATAAGTTCATGTTCGAGGAATCTTGGGACAGAAAAATATAATCAAGTCTAATATGGACTCCTGTATGGCTGAAAAAAATCAGATGGAGCCAATGACTATGTATAGAAAGTTCAAGATCGAGTACTCTTGGGCCAGAAATATCTTCAGTAGATCAAATACAGTATGGCAGATGTGACATCAGAAGGCGGCAGTAAGTATATATAAAAAGTTCACGATCACTCTTTGGCCAGAAATATGTTCATTAGGTCAAATATGGACTACAGTATGGCAGATGTGACATCACTGAGTCAATGAGTCAGTATAGAAATTTCTTGATCGAGGACAAATTTGCCAGAAATGTTCCGTTGGTGTAATATGGATGGGTGACGTAACATCAGATAACGTATAAACAGTTCAAGATCGAGTGCTCTTTGGACAGAAATATGTCCCTTAGGTCAAATATGCAATACTCTATGGCTGAATTAACATCACAGTGAGGCGTGTATAAAAAGTTCATGAGTATGTATAGAAAGTTCAAGGTCAAGGACTAATTTGCCAGAAATATGTTCAGTATGTCTGTTATGGACTTCTTTATGGCTGAAATAAAATCATCAGGAGTCAATGAGTATGTATAGAAAGTTCAAGGTCCAAGGACTAATTTGCCAGAAATATGTTCAGTAGGTCAAAATATATGGCTCAAGTAAGATCAGAATCAATTCAAGATCGAGTACTTTTGGGACAGAAATATGTTCAGTTGGTCTAAATGGACTGGCTGATGGGTGATGTAACATCAGGAGGAGTCATTTAGTTTGTATAAAAAGTTTATGATTAAGGACTAATTTGCCAAAAATATGGACTGCTGTCTCTCTGGTGTAATATTAGAAGGTCAATGAGTCAGTAAAGAAAGTTCAAGATCGAGTACTCTTGGGCCAGAAATATGTTTGGTAATTCAAATATGCAATACTCAATGTATGAAGTAACATCAGAGTGAGGCATGTATATAAAGTTCATGATCGAGGATTCTTGGGAAAGAAAAAAATGTAATCACGTACAATGCACTGCATTGTATACAAGAAATAAAATGACGTATATTTCGTTGCGCAGTAGAGAGTGAACACTTATGCTTTGCTGCATTGCGGGCAATTATGCACTGTTTCCTTGTATTGTATAAAAGAACAACGATGTGAATAGAAAAGATAACACATACCAGGAGTTAATCATATATCCTGTTGCATTGCAATAAATACAAAAACTAAATAATTTCGTTTGTGTATTGAACAGATAAAATATGTGCATTGCATTTCATACACGAGCTAACTTAAACCGTTGTGCAGTGAAGAATAAAACATATAAGGTATGAACTGAATAGAAGAACTAACTTATTCCTCATGCATTGAAGATATATAACAAATTGCACGTGGTGTTGCGATGAATGAACTAACTCATCCGTTATGCACTGAGGAGATAACACATAACGTGCATTGCATACTGTAAGTTATTCCTTTGTGCATTGAAGAGAAAACAAATCACATATGCTGTTGCATTGCAAGAACTAAGTTTTTCATTGCATTGCGTACAATAGTTAAATTATTACGCTTTGCATAGAAGAAGTTAATATAACTGTGTGCTGTTGGATTGCAACATGTAAGATATGCACTGGTTCCTTGCATTGTATACAAGAACTAAGGTATTCCTCATGCATTGAAGAGAAAACACATTAAATATTTGGTGTTGCAATGAATGAATGAACTCTTCCGTTGTGCACTGAAGAGATGAAACATAACATGTGCATTGCATTGCAGTGAGTTATTCCGTTTTGCAGTTACTGAGACAACACGACAGGTGTTTGTTGCACTGCATTGCAAGCAAGAACTAACTCTTTCCTTTCTTCATTGAAGAGAAAACAAAGCACATATGCTGTTGCATTGCAATACATCAAGAACTATTTCATTGGAGTGCAAACAATAGATAACATTACGCTGTGCATAGAAAAAGTTAATATGACATTTTTGCATTGCAACATGTAAGTTATGCACTGTTTTCTTGCATTCTATACAAGAACTAACCTATTCTTCATGCATTGAAGAGATATAACACATTACACGTAGTGTTGCGATGAATGAACTTACTCATCCGTTATGCCTTGACGAGATAACAGGAGTGGTTGCGTTGCCATGAATACAAGACCTAATAGTATATGGCCTATTTCCTTGCATTGTATACAAAACTTATTCCGTTGTGCCATGAACAGATAAAATATAAGACGGGTGCTATTGCACTGCATTGTATACAAGAACTAAAATGGCATATATTTCGTTGTGTATTAAAGAGTGAACACGTATGTTTTGTTGCATTGGGGGCAAGCATGCACTGTTTTCTTTGTATTGTAAAAAGAACAACGATGTGAATAGAAAAGATAATACATACCATATGTCATGTTGCATTGCAATAAATACATAAATATACTCATCCGTTATGCAACGAAGATATAACACATTGCATTGCAGTAAGTTATTCTATTTTGCAGTAAATTATATAACACGACAGGTGCTAACAACACTGCATTGCAAGCAAAAACTAACTCTTTCCCTTTGTGCATTGAAGAGAAAACAAATCATATATGCTGTTGTACTGCAATAAATACAAAAACTAACTTTTTCATTGCATTCCATGCAACAATTAACTTATGTTGTGCATAGAAGAAATTTAATATAACATGTGCTTTGCAATGCATACAAGAATTAACATGTAAGTTTTGCACTTATATCCTTGCATTGTACACAAGAACTAACTTATTCCTCGTGTATTGAAGAGAAAACACATAAACAAGTGCATTGCATTGCAGTAAGTTATTCTATTTTGCACTTGAAGAGATAACTCGACAAGTGCTTGTTGCACTGCGTTACATACAAGAACTAACTCTTTCCTGTGTGCATTGAAGAGAAAACAAATCACATATGCTGTTGCACTGCAATGCATCAAGAACTAACTGTTTCATTGTATTGCGTACAATAGTTAACATTACGCTTTGCATAAAAGAAATGAATAACTGTGCAGTTGCATTGCAGTAAATACAAAAACTGCATTTCGTTTGTGCATTGAAGAGAAAACAAATCAAATATGCTGTTGCACTGCAAAAAATACAAGAACTAATTGTTTCATTGCATTGCATACAATAATTAAGTTATTATGTTGTGCATAGAATATGACTATGTGCTGTTGCATTACAACATATAAGCTATGTACTGTTTCCTTGCATTGTATACAAGAATTTATTCCTCATTCCTTGTGCATTGAAGAGATAACAGGCGTGGTTGCATTGCAATGAATACAAGACCTAACAGTATATACCAAAACTAGCTTTTTCCGTTGGGCCATGAACAGTTAACACATAACACGGGTGCTGTTGCACTGCATTGTATACAAGAACTAAAATGACATAACGTATTTCGTTGTGCATTAAAGAGTGAACACGTATGTTTTGTTGCATTGCGGGCAATTATGCACTGTTTCCTTGTATTGTATAAAAGAACAACTGTTGCATTGCAGTAAATACAAAAACTATATCATTTTGTTTGTGCATTAAATAGATAAAGTTTGTGCATTGCATTTTATACACGAGCTAACTTAAACCGTTTTGCAGTGAAGAATAAAACATATAAGGTATGAACTGTATAGAAGAACTAACTTTTTCCTTTGTGCATTGAAGAGAAAACAAATCACATGTGCTGTTGCATTGCAATGCATCAAGAACTGTTTCATTGCATTGCATACAATGGCTAACTTATTACGCAGTGCATAGAAGAAATTAATATAACATTTGTGCTGTTGCATTGCAATATGTAAGTTATGCACTGTTTTCTTTGCATTGTATACAAGAACTAACTTATTCCTCATGCATTGAAAATATATAACAAATTGCACGTTGTGTTGCGATGAATGAACTAACTCATCCGTTATGCACTGAAGAGATAACAAATAACGTGCATTGCATTGCAAGTAAGATATTCTGTTTTGCACTTGAAGAGATAACTCGACAGGTGCTTTTTGCACTGCGTTGCATACAAGAACTAACTCTTTCCTTTGTAAATTGAAGAGAAAACAAATCACATATGCTATTGCACTGCAATAAATACAAGAACTAACTGTTTCATTGTATTGCGTACAATAGTTAACATAACGCTTTGCATAGAAGAAATGAATAACTATGCATTGCAATAAATACAAAACTAAATCATTTTAAATACAAGAACTAATTGTTTTATTGCATTACACACAATAATGAAGTTATTATGTTGTGCATAGAAGAAATGAATATGACTATGTGCTGTTGCATTACAACATATAAGTTATGTCCTGTTTTCTTGCATTGTATACAAGAACGTATTCCTCATGCATTGAAGAGATATAACACATTACACATGGTGTGGTGATGAATGCATTATACACATCCGTTATGCACTGAAGAGATAACACATAACGTGCGTTGCATTGCAGTAAGTTATTCCGTTTTGCAGTAAATGAGACAACACGACAGGTGCTTTTTGCACTGCATAGCAAGCAAGAACTAACTCTTTCCTTTGTGCATTGAAGAGAAAACAAATCACATATGCTGTTGCATTGCAATACATCAAGAACTGTTTCATTGGAGTGCAAACAATAGTTAACATTACGCTGTGCATAGAAAAAATTAATATAACATATGTGCTTGTGCATTGCAACATGTAAGTTATACACTGTTTTCTTGCATTCTATACAAGAACTAACTTTACTCTTCATGGATTGAAGAGAGATAACACCATTACACTTGGTGTTGCGATGAATGAACTTACTCATCCGTTATGCATTGACGAGATAACAGGCGTGGTTGCATTGCCATGAATACAAGACCTAATAGTATATGGCCTATTTCCTTGCTTTGTAATACAAAACTTATTCCGTTGTGCCATGAACAGATAACATATAACACGGGTGCTGTTGCAGTGCATTGTATACAAGAACTAAAATTACATATCTTTCGTTTGTGTATTAAAGAGTGAACACGTATATGCTTTGTTGCATTGCGGGCAAGCATGCACTGTTTTCTTTGTATTGTAAAAAGAACAACGATGTGAATAGAAAAGATAATACATACCATATGTCATGTTGCATTGCAATAAATACATAAATATACTCATCCGTTATGCAACGAAGATATAACACATTGCATTGCAGTAAGTTATTCCATTTTGCAGTAAATTATATAACACGACAGGTGCTAACAACACTGCATTGCAAGCAAAAACTAACTCTTTCCCTTTGTGCATTGAAGAGAAAACAAATCATATATGCTGTTGTACTGCAATAAATACAAAAACTAACTTTTTCATTGCATTCCATACAACAATTAACTTATGTTGTGCATAGAAGAAATTTAATATAACATGTGCTGTTTGCTTTGCAATGCATACAAGAATTAACATGTAAGTTTTGCACTTATATCCTTGCATTGTATACAAGAACTAACTTATTCCTCATTCCTCAGAGATAACACATAAACAAGTGCATTGCATTGCAGTAAGTTATTCTATTTTGCACTTGAAGAGATAACTCGACAAGTGCTTGTTGCACTGCGTTGCATACAAGAACTAACTCTTTCCTGTGTGCATTGAAGAGAAAACAAATCACATATGCTGTTGCACTGCAATGCATCAAGAACTAACTGTTTCATTGTATTGCGTACAATAGTTAACATTACGCTTTGCATAAAAGAAATGAATAACTGTGCAGTTGCATTGCAGTAAATACAAAAACTGCATTTCGTTTGTGCATTGAAGAGAAAACAAATCAAATATGCTGTTGCACTGCAAAAAATACAAGAACTAATTGTTTCATTGCATTGCATACAATAATTAAGTTATTATGTTGTGCATAGAATATGACTATGTGCTGTTGCATTACAACATATAAGCTATGTACTGTTTCCTTGCATTGTATACAAGAATTTATTCCTCATTCCTTGTGCATTGAAGAGATAACAGGCGTGGTTGCATTGCAATGAATACAAGACCTAACAGTATATACCAAAACTAGCTTTTTCCGTTGGGCCATGAACAGTTAACACATAACACGGGTGCTGTTGCACTGCATTGTATACAAGAACTAAAATGACATAACGTATTTCGTTGTGCATTAAAGAGTGAACACGTATGTTTTGTTGCATTGCGGGCAATTATGCACTGTTTCCTTGTATTGTATAAAAGAACAACTGTTGCATTGCAGTAAATACAAAAACTATATCATTTTGTTTGTGCATTAAATAGATAAAGTTTGTGCATTGCATTTTATACACGAGCTAACTTAAACCGTTTTGCAGTGAAGAATAAAACATATAAGGTATGAACTGTATAGAAGAACTAACTTTTTCCTTTGTGCATTGAAGAGAAAACAAATCACATGTGCTGTTGCATTGCAATGCATCAAGAACTGTTTCATTGCATTGCATACAATGGCTAACTTATTACGCAGTGCATAGAAGAAATTAATATAACATTTGTGCTGTTGCATTGCAATATGTAAGTTATGCACTGTTTTCTTTGCATTGTATACAAGAACTAACTTATTCCTCATGCATTGAAAATATATAACAAATTGCACGTTGTGTTGCGATGAATGAACTAACTCATCCGTTATGCACTGAAGAGATAACAAATAACGTGCATTGCATTGCAAGTAAGATATTCTGTTTTGCACTTGAAGAGATAACTCGACAGGTGCTTTTTGCACTGCGTTGCATACAAGAACTAACTCTTTCCTTTGTAAATTGAAGAGAAAACAAATCACATATGCTATTGCACTGCAATAAATACAAGAACTAACTTTTTCATTGTATTGCGTACAATAGTTAACATAACGCTTTGCATAGAAGAAATGAATAACTATGCATTGCAATAAATACAAAACTAAATCATTTTAAATACAAGAACTAATTGTTTTATTGCATTACACACAATAATGAAGTTATTATGTTGTGCATAGAAGAAATGAATATGACTATGTGCTGTTGCATTACAACATATAAGTTATGTCCTGTTTTCTTGCATTGTATACAAGAACGTATTCCTCATGCATTGAAGAGATATAACACATTACACATGGTGTGGTGATGAATGCATTATACACATCCGTTATGCACTGAAGAGATAACACATAACGTGCGTTGCATTGCAGTAAGTTATTCCGTTTTGCAGTAAATGAGACAACACGACAGGTGCTTTTTGCACTGCATAGCAAGCAAGAACTAACTCTTTCCTTTGTGCATTGAAGAGAAAACAAATCACATATGCTGTTGCATTGCAATACATCAAGAACTGTTTCATTGGAGTGCAAACAATAGTTAACATTACGCTGTGCATAGAAAAAATTAATATAACATATGTGCTTGTGCATTGCAACATGTAAGTTATACACTGTTTTCTTGCATTCTATAGAAGAACTAACTTTACTCTTCATGGATTGAAGAGAGATAACACCATTACACTTGGTGTTGCGATGAATGAACTTACTCATCCGTTATGCATTGACGAGATAACAGGCGTGGTTGCATTGCCATGAATACAAGACCTAATAGTATATGGCCTATTTCCTTGCTTTGTAATACAAAACTTATTCCGTTGTGCCATGAACAGATAACATATAACACGGGTGCTGTTGCAGTGCATTGTATACAAGAACTAAAATTACATATCTTTCGTTTGTGTATTAAAGAGTGAACACGTATATGCTTTGTTGCATTGCGGGCAAGCATGCACTGTTTTCTTTGTATTGTAAAAAGAACAACGATGTGAATAGAAAAGATAATACATACCATATGTCATGTTGCATTGCAATAAATACATAAATATACTCATCCGTTATGCAACGAAGATATAACACATTGCATTGCAGTAAGTTATTCCATTTTGCAGTAAATTATATAACACGACAGGTGCTAACAACACTGCATTGCAAGCAAAAACTAACTCTTTCCCTTTGTGCATTGAAGAGAAAACAAATCATATATGCTGTTGTACTGCAATAAATACAAAAACTAACTTTTTCATTGCATTCCATACAACAATTAACTTATGTTGTGCATAGAAGAAATTTAATATAACATGTGCTGTTTGCTTTGCAATGCATACAAGAATTAACATGTAAGTTTTGCACTTATATCCTTGCATTGTATACAAGAACTAACTTATTCCTCATTCCTCAGAGATAACACATAAACAAGTGCATTGCATTGCAGTAAGTTATTCTATTTTGCACTTGAAGAGATAACTCGACAAGTGCTTGTTGCACTGCGTTGCATACAAGAACTAACTCTTTCCTTTGTGCATTGAAGAGAAAACAAATCACATATGCTGTTGCACTGCAATGCATCAAGAACTAACTGTTTCATTGTATTGCGTACAATAGTTAACATTACGCTTTGCATAAAAGAAATGAATAACTGTGCAGTTGCATTGCAGTAAATACAAAAACTGCATTTCGTTTGTGCATTGAAGAGAAAACAAATCAAATATGCTGTTGCACTGCAAAAAATACAAGAACTAATTGTTTCATTGCATTGCATACAATAATTAAGTTATTATGTTGTGCATAGAATATGACTATGTGCTGTTGCATTACAACATATAAGCTATGTACTGTTTCCTTGCATTGTATACAAGAATTTATTCCTCATTCCTTGTGCATTGAAGAGATAACAGGCGTGGTTGCATTGCAATGAATACAAGACCTAACAGTATATACCAAAACTAGCTTTTTCCGTTGGGCCATGAACAGTTAACACATAACACGGGTGCTGTTGCACTGCATTGTATACAAGAACTAAAATGACATAACGTATTTCGTTGTGCATTAAAGAGTGAACACGTATGTTTTGTTGCATTGCGGGCAATTATGCACTGTTTCCTTGTATTGTATAAAAGAACAACTGTTGCATTGCAGTAAATACAAAAACTATATCATTTTGTTTGTGCATTAAATAGATAAAGTTTGTGCATTGCATTTTATACACGAGCTAACTTAAACCGTTTTGCAGTGAAGAATAAAACATATAAGGTATGAACTGTATAGAAGAACTAACTTTTTCCTTTGTGCATTGAAGAGAAAACAAATCACATGTGCTGTTGCATTGCAATGCATCAAGAACTGTTTCATTGCATTGCATACAATGGCTAACTTATTACGCAGTGCATAGAAGAAATTAATATAACATTTGTGCTGTTGCATTGCAATATGTAAGTTATGCACTGTTTTCTTTGCATTGTATACAAGAACTAACTTATTCCTCATGCATTGAAAATATATAACAAATTGCACGTTGTGTTGCGATGAATGAACTAACTCATCCGTTATGCACTGAAGAGATAACAAATAACGTGCATTGCATTGCAAGTAAGATATTCTGTTTTGCACTTGAAGAGATAACTCGACAGGTGCTTTTTGCACTGCGTTGCATACAAGAACTAACTCTTTCCTTTGTAAATTGAAGAGAAAACAAATCACATATGCTATTGCACTGCAATAAATACAAGAACTAACTTTTTCATTGTATTGCGTACAATAGTTAACATAACGCTTTGCATAGAAGAAATGAATAACTATGCATTGCAATAAATACAAAACTAAATCATTTTAAATACAAGAACTAATTGTTTTATTGCATTACACACAATAATGAAGTTATTATGTTGTGCATAGAAGAAATGAATATGACTATGTGCTGTTGCATTACAACATATAAGTTATGTCCTGTTTTCTTGCATTGTATACAAGAACGTATTCCTCATGCATTGAAGAGATATAACACATTACACATGGTGTTGTGATGAATGCATTATACACATCCGTTATGCACTGAAGAGATAACACATAACGTGCGTTGCATTGCAGTAAGTTATTCCGTTTTGCAGTAAATGAGACAACACGACAGGTGCTTTTTGCACTGCATAGCAAGCAAGAACTAACTCTTTCCTTTGTGCATTGAAGAGAAAACAAATCACATATGCTGTTGCATTGCAATACATCAAGAACTGTTTCATTGGAGTGCAAACAATAGTTAACATTACGCTGTGCATAGAAAAAATTAATATAACATATGTGCTTGTGCATTGCAACATGTAAGTTATACACTGTTTTCTTGCATTCTATAGAAGAACTAACTTTACTCTTCATGGATTGAAGAGAGATAACACCATTACACTTGGTGTTGCGATGAATGAACTTACTCATCCGTTATGCATTGACGAGATAACAGGCGTGGTTGCATTGCCATGAATACAAGACCTAATAGTATATGGCCTATTTCCTTGCTTTGTAATACAAAACTTATTCCGTTGTGCCATGAACAGATAACATATAACACGGGTGCTGTTGCAGTGCATTGTATACAAGAACTAAAATGTGACATATATTTCGTTGTGTATTAAAGAGTGAACACGTATGTTTTGTTGCATTGCGGGCAAGCATGCGCTGTTTCTTTGTATTGTATAAAGAACAAGGACGTGAATAGAAAAGTTAACACATACCATATGTCCTGTTGCATTGCAATAAATACGAAAACTAAATCATTTCATTTGTGCATTGAAGAGATAACATTGCATTTCTTACACGACCTAACTTAAACCGTTGTGCAGGATGAGTAACATATAAGGTATGCACTATACAGAAGAACTAACTCCTGTCGTTATGTGCATTAAAGAGATAGCATATATGCATTACATTTCATACACGATCTAACCTTAATCCATTATGCGGTGAAGACATAACACATATATTCTGTTGCATTGCATCCAAAATCCTAGCTAACTTATAAACTTATTTCGTCATTGCAATGCATGAGCTTTTATGCACGTTTTCATTGCATTGTATAGAAGCACTGAATACCGTTGTGCATTGAAGAGATAACACATAAGATATGTGCTTTTTGTATAGCATTGCATAAACGATCTAATTAACTTAATGCGTTGTGCAGTGATGAATAACATATAAGCTATGCACTGTTTCAACTGCATTGTATACTCAAACTAACTTATTTTGTTGTGCTTTGTTCAATTAACCACATAACATCGGTGCTGTTGAACTGCATTGCATACAAAAACTAATTCTTTTGTGTATTGAGAAGAAAACCTAACATGTGCTGTTGCATTGCAATAAAACAATAACTTTCATTTGGTTTCTGGATTTAATAGGTAATACATAAGTTCTGTTGCATTGCAATGCATACAAGAAGTAACATATAAACCTTGCTTTGTATAGAAGAACTAACTTATTCCGTTATGCATGGAAGAGATATCATACATGCTGTTGCACTGCAATTAATACAATAACATAGATACAAGAATTAACGCATTCCGTTGTACATTGAAGAGACAACACATAACTTGTTTGATTTTGCATGGCATTGCATTCAATATTTAAATTATTCTGTTGTGTATTAAAGAGGTATGTGTTGCATTGCAGTGCATATAAGATCTATCTTAATCCGTTGTGCAGTGAAGAGATAACATATATGTGCCGTTGCATTGCAATGCATAACAAGATATAAGGTTGTCGCTGTTTCATTACATTGCATAACTTATTACGTTGTGCATTGAACAGATAACACACACCATATGTGCTTTTGCATTGGAATAAATACAATAAATAAATCATTTCATGTCTACATTGAAGAGATACATAACAAATCATATAACTGCATTCACAATATGAATTATCCCGTTGAATATTTATTGGCAAATTACTCCTCGATCATGAACATACTTACGAACATACTTATCATACATACGTACATACTCATTGACTCCTGATTATATTTCAGACATAGAATATTGCATATTTGATTTCTGGACAAAGAGCAGCACTCGATCGTATACTTATTAAACATTATCATTGACTCCTTCTGATGTTACTTCACTCATACAGAAGACCATATTAGAGCTGCTGAACATATTTCTGGCAAATTAGTCCTCGATCATGAAATTCCTATACTGACTCCTTGACTCCTTCTGATGATACGTCAGCCATACAGTATTTGAATATATTTGACCTAAAGGACATATTTCTGGACAAAGAGTGCTCGATCTTGAATTTTTCATACATTACCATTGACTCCTTCTGATGTTACTTTACACATACAGAAATCCATATTGAACATATTTCTGGCAAATTAGTCCTCGATCGTGAACTTTATATACATACTTATTTTCATCTGATGTGAGATATGCCAGACAGGAGTCTTATATTTAACCGACTGAACATATTTCTGGCCCAAGAGTACTTGATCTTGAACTTTCTATACATAGTCATTGACTCCATCTAATTGATGAACTGATTACATTTATTCTGTCCCAAGAGTCCTCGATCATGAACTTGACATACATGCCTCATCCTGATGTTACTTCAGCCATAGAGTATTGCATATTTGACCTGAATGACATATTTCTGGCAAAGTAGTCCTCGATCATGAACTTCATATACACAAAGTATTGACTCCATCTGATGTTACATCAGCCAGAGAGCATTCCATATTTGACCTGCTGAACATATTTCTGGCCAAAGAGTACTCAGTATTAAACTTGTTATATATACTCATTAACGCCTTCTGATATTACTTCATCTACAAAGAAGTCCATATTTGACCTACTGAACATATTTCTGCCCCAAGAGTACTCGATCTTGAACTTTCTATACATAGTTATTGACTCCATTTGATTTTTTTTCAGTCATACAGGAGTCCATATTAGACTTGATTAAATTTTTTCTGTCCCCAGATTTCTCGATCATGAACTTCATATACATGCCTCATACTGATGTTACTTCAGCCATAGAGTATTGCATATTTGACCTAATGGGCATATTTCTGGCAAATTAGACCTCGATCATGAACTTTCTATACATACTCACTGACTCCTTCTGATGACACATCAGCCGTAGAATATTGCATATTTCATCTAAAGGTCATATTTCTGGCCAAAGAGTACTCAATTTGAAACTTTTCATACATTACTATTGACTCCTTCTGATGTTACTTCACCCATAAAGAAGTCCATTGACTCTTTCTTATGTTACGTCACCCATCAGTCAGTCCACATTAGATCAACTGAGCTGAACATATTTCTGGCAAATTAGTCCTCGATCAAGAAATTTCTATATTAACTCTTTGACTCCTGATGAAACGTCAGCTATAGAGTATTGCATATTTGACCTAACGGACATATTTCTGGCCAAAGAGTACTCGAGCTTGAACTTTCTATACATAGTCATTGACTCCATCTGATTGATGAATTGATTACATTTATTCTGGCCCAAGAGTCCTCGATCATGAACTTGACATACATGCCTCATCCTGATGTTACTTCAGCCATAGAGTATTGCATATTTGACCTGAATGACATATTTCTGGCAAAGTAGTCCTCGATCATGAACTTCATATACACAAAGTATTGACTCCATCTGATGTTACATCAGCCAGAGAGCATTCCATATTTGACCTGCTTAACATATTTCTGGCCAAAGAGTACTCAGTATTAAACTTGTTATATATACTCATTAACGCCTTCTGATATTACTTCATCTACAAAGAAGTCCATATTTGACCTACTGAACATATTTCTGCCCCAAGAGTACTCGATCTTGAACTTTCTATACATAGTTATTGACTCCATTTGATTTTTTTTTCAGTCATACAGGAGTCCATATTAGACTTGATTAAATTTTTTCTGTCCCCAGATTTCTCGATCATGAACTTCATATACATGCCTCATACTGATGTTACTTCAGCCATAGAGTATTGCATATTTGACCTAATGGGCATATTTCTGGCAAATTAGACCTCGATCATGAACTTTCTATACATACTCACTGACTCCTTCTGATGACACATCAGCCGTAGAATATTGCATATTTCATCTAAAGGTCATATTTCTGGCCAAAGAGTACTCAATTTTAAACTTTTCATACATTACTATTGACTCCTTCTGATGTTACTTCACCCATAAAGAAGTCCATTGACTCTTTCTTATGTTACGTCACCCATCAGTCAGTCCACATTAGATCAACTGAGCTGAACATATTTCTGGCAAATTAGTCCTCGATCAAGAAATTTCTATATTAACTCTTTGACTCCTTCTGATGAAACGTCAGCTATAGAGTATTGCATATTTGACCTAACGGACATATTTCTGGCCAAAGAGTACACGAGCTTGAACTTTCTATACATAGTCATTGACTCCATCTGATTGATGAATTGATTACATTTATTCTGGCCCAAGAGTCCTCGATCATGAACTTGACATAAATGCCTCATCCTGATGTTACTTCAGCCATAGAGTATTGCATATTTGACCTGAATGACATATTTCTGGCAAAGTAGTCCTCGATCATGAACTTCATATACACAAGTATTGACTCCATCTGATGTTACATCAGCCAGAGAGCATTCCATATTTGACCTGCTGAACATATTTCTGGCCAAAGAGTACTCAGTATTAAACTTGTTATATATACTCATTAACGCCTTCTGATATTACTTCATCTACAAAGAAGTCCATATTTGTCCTACTGAACATATTTCTGGCCCAAGAGTACTCGATCTTGAACTTTCTATACATAGTTATTGACTCCATTTGATTTTTTTCAGTCATACAGGAGTCCATATTAGACTTGATTAAATTTTTTCTGTCCCCAGATTTCTCGATCATGAACTTCATATACATGCCTCATACTGATGTTACTTTAGCCATAGAGTATTGCATATTTGACCTAATGGGCATATTTCTGGCAAATTAGACCTCGATCATGAACTTTTTATATGTACTTACTGACGCCTTCTAATGTCACATCAGCCATACCGTAGTCCATATTTGACCTAGTGAACATATCTCTGGCCCAAAATTACGACATCTTGAACTTTCAATACATACTCATTGATTGACTCTGATCTTACTTCAGCCATATATGAACCTATTTTGACCTACTGAACAAATTTATTGCAAATTAGTCCTGGGCCATATACTTCATATACATACTTATTGACTCCATCTGTTGTAACCTCAGCCAGGTAGTCCATCTTTGACCTACTGAGCATATTTTTGGCAAATTAGGCTTCGATCATGAACTTCATTTACACACTTATTGACTCTGTCTGATGTTACATCAGAAGTCCATATTTGACTTGTTGGACATATTTCTGGCTAATTGGTCCTCAAACATGACCTTTTTATGCAAACTCATTGACTCCTGATGATACGTCAGCCATATAGAGTATTGCATATTTGATCTAATAGGCATATTTCTGGCAAATTAGTCCTCGATCATGAACTTTCTATACATGCCTCACTCTGATATTACTTCATCCATAGAGTATTTAATTTTGTCACCTAACGGAAATATTTCTGACAAATTAGTCTTCGATCATGAACTTTCATACTTATTGAATCCAGATTATACATCAGCCAATACAGTATTTGCATATTTGACCTAATGGACATATTTCATGGCCAAAGAGCACTCGATGTTGAACTGTTTATACATTATCATTGACTCTTTCTGATGTTACGTCACCCATCACTCAGTCCACATTAGACCAACTGAACTGAACATATTTATGGCAAATTAGTCCTCAATCATGAACTTTTCATACAAATTCAATGACTCCTTCTGATGATACGTCAGTCGTAGAGTATTGCATATTTGACCTAATGGAAATATTTTAGCAAATTAGTCCTCAATCATGAACTTTCTATAGATGCTCATTGACTCCTTTTGATGATACATCAGCCGTAGAATATTGCATATTTGATCTAAAGGTCATATTTCTGGAGAAAGAGGACTCGATCTTGAACTTTTTATACATTATCATTAACTCCTTCTGATGTTACTTCACTCATACAGAAGTCCATACTGGACCTACAGAACATATGTTTGGCAAATTAGTCCTTGATCAAGGAATTCCTATACTGACTCATTGACTCCTTCTGATGATCGTCAACCATACAGAGTTTGCATATTTGACCTAAAGGACATATTTCTGGCCAAAGAGTACTTGATCTTGAACGTTTCATACATTACCATAGAGTCTTCTGATGTTACTTTACCCATACAGAAGTCCATATTGAACATTTTCTGGCAAATTAGTGAACTTTATACACATACTTATTGACTTCATCTGATGTGAGATAAGCCATCCAGGAGTCCATATCAGACTTGATTAAATTTTTTCTATCCCAAGAGTCCTTGATCATGAACTTTATATACATGACTTACTCTGATGTTACTTCAGCCATAGAATTTGGCATATTTGACCTAATGGACATATTTCTGGCCAAATAGCACTCGAACTTGAACTGTTTATACATTATCATTGACACCTTCTGCTGTTACTTCACCCATCATTCAGTCCATATTATAACTGATCATATTTCTGGCAAATTAGATCTTGATCAAGAAATTCCTATACTGGCTCTTTGACTCCTGACTCCTTTCTGGACAAACAGTACTCGATCTTGAACTTTTTATATATACTTACTGACGCCTTCTGATGTCATATCAGCCGTACTGTATTCCATATTTGACCTAATGAACATATTTCTGGCCCAAAAGTTCTCGATCTTGAACTTTCAGTACATACTCAGTGATTCACTCTGATCTTATTTCAGCCATATATGAACCCATTTTGACCTACTGAACAAATTTCTGGCAAATTAGTCCTCGTTCATGAACTTTTTATATAAACTCATTGACTCCTTTTGATGTTACGTCAGCTACAGTGTACTGCCTATTTGACCTACTGAACATATTTCTGGCAAGTTAGTCCTTGATCATGAACTTCATATACACACTTATTGACTCCATCTGATGTTATATCAGCTACACAGAAGTCCATATTTGACGTACTGGACATATTTCTGGAAAATTAGTCCACAATCATGGACTTTTCATACAAACTCAATGACTCCTTCTGATGTTACTTTACCCATACAGAAATCCATATTGAACATATTTCTGGCAAATAAGTCCTCGATTGTGAACTTCATATACATACTTATTGACTCCTTCTGATGTGAGATAAGCCAGACAGTAGTCTCTATTTTACCAACTGAACATATGTCTGGCCAATGAGTGTTTGACAAGTTTTTATATATAATAGCTGTAGAAAGTTCATGATTGAGGACTAATTTGCCAGAAATATGTCTATTGAGTCAAATATGCAATACTCTAGAAGATGCATGAAAAGTTAATGATCAATGACTCTTGGGACAGAAAAAACATTTTGTTGGTCTAATATCTGCTAATAATTTGCCAGAAATGTGTTCATTAGGTCAAAAAAAAGGGTTCATATATGGCTGAAGTAAGAAAGCAGTGAATCAAGTACTAATTTGGCAGAAAAATGTTCATTAGGTCAACATGAAGGTTCATATATGGCTCAAGTAGGATCAATGAGTATGCATTGAAATTTCAAGATGGAGTACTCTTTGGCCAGAAATATGTCCGTTAGGTCAAATATGCAATACTCTATAGATGAGGTTTAATCAGAAGGAATCAATGAGTTAGTATAGAAATTTCTTGATCGAGGAGTAATTTGCCAGAAATATGTTCAGTTGATTTAATATGGACTGACTGATGGGTGAAGTAGCATCAGAATATGTATAAACAGTTCAATGTCGAATACTCTTTGGCCAGAAAATAGGTTCAGTAGGGGCAAATATAGACTACTGTGTCTGGCCTATCTAACATCAGATGGAGTCAATAAGTATGTATATGAAGTTCATGGACGAGGACTAATTTGCCAGAGATATGTTCTGTGAGTCAAACATGGGATCATGTATGTCTGAAGTATCTTCAGAGTGAGGCAAAGAGTATGTATACAAAATTCATGATCGAGGTGAAAAAAGATTAAGTTGGTCTAGAATGGACTTCTGTATGGCTGAAATAAAATCAGGAGTCAATGAGTATCTATAGAAAGTTCAAGATCAAGTGCTCTTGGGCCAGATATATGTTCCTTAGGTCAAATATGGACTACTGTCTGATGTAAAACAAGAAAGAGTCAATGAGTCTGTATAGAAATTTCATCATCAAGGACTAATTTGCCAGAAATGTGTTCAGTAGGTCAAAAAAGGGTTCATATATGGCTGAAGTAAGATCAGAGTCAATCAATGAGTATGTATTGAAATTTCAAGATCGAGTACTCTTTGGCCAGAAATATGTCCGTTAGTTCAAATATGCAATACTCTATAGATGAGGTTTCATCAAACGGAGTCAATGAGTCAGTAAAGAAATTTCTTGATCAAGGACTAATTTGCTAGAAATATGTTCAGTTGGTCTAATATGGACTGACTGATGAGTGACGTAACAGCAGAAGGAGTCAATGAGTCAGTAAATAATTTCTTGTTCCAGGTCTAATATGCTAGAAATATGTTCAGTTGGTCTAATATGAACTGACTGATGGGTGACGTAACATCAGAAGGAGTCATTAAGTTTGTTTGAGTACTATTTGGCCAGAAATATGTCCAATAGATCAAATATGAATACTTTATGGCTGAAATATAATGAGGAGTCAGTTTATGGTTCGAGGACTAATTTGCCAGAAATACGTCCAGTAAGTCAAACATGGGCTCATGTATGGCTGAAGTAACTTCAGAGTGAGGCAAAGAGTATGTATACAAAATTCATGATCGAGGTGAAAATTTTTTTAAGTAGGTCTAAAATGGACTTCTGTATGGCTGAAATAAAATCAGGAGTCAATGAGTATCTATAGAAAGTTCAAGATCAAGCGCTCTTGGGCCAGAAATATGTTCCTTAGGTCAAATGTGGACTGCTGTTTGTCTGATGTAACACCAGAAGGAGTCAATGAGTCTGAATAGAAATGTGTTCAGTTGGTCAAAAAAGGGTTCATATATGGCTAAAGGAAGAAAGCAGTGAATCAAGTGCTAATTTGCCAGAAATATATTCATTAGAGTCAATCAATGAGTATGCATTGAAAGTTTAAGACCGAGTGCTTTTGGGCCAGAAATATGTTCATTAGGTGAAATATGGACTACATTATTGCTGATGTGACATTAGAGGCGTCAGTAAGCATATATAAAAAGTTCATGATCGCGTAGTCTTTGGCCAGAAATATGTCCTTTAGGTTAAATATGCAATACTGTGTGGCTGACGTATTATCAGAAGGAGTCAATGATTATTTATAAAAACTTTATGAGCAAGGCCTAATTTGCCAGAGATATGATCTGTAGGTCAAACATGGGCTCATGTATGGATGAAGTAAGATCAGAATGTCATTGGCTATATATTGAAAGTTCATGATCAAGTATTAATTTGCCAGAAATATGTTGATTAAGGTCAAACAGGCAATACTCTGTAGCTAACGTATCATCAAAAGGAGTCAATCAGTTTATATAAAAAAGTTAATCATCGAGGACTAATTTGCCAGAAATTTGTTCTGTAAGTCAAAATTGGTTCATGTATGGCTGAAGTAAGATCAGAGTGAATCAATGAGTATGTATTGAAAGTTCAAGATCGAGTACTAATTTGCCAGAAATATGTTCATTAGGTCAAATGTGGACTCCAATATGACTGATGTAATATCAGAAGGCATCAGTAAGTATATATAAAATTTCAAGATCGAGTACTCTTTGGCCAGAAATATGTCCGTTAGGTCAAATATGCAATACTCTATAGATGAGGTTTCATCAGAAGGAGTCAATAAATTCAATAAAAGTCAGTAAAGAAATTTCTTGATCGAGGACTAACTTGCTAGAAATTTGGCGGGTTGGTCTAATATGGACTGACTGATGAGTGACGTAACATCAGAAGGAGTCAAAGAGTCAGTATAGGAATTTCTTGATTGATGTTTAATTTGCAAGAAATATGTTCAACTGGGCTAATATGGACTGACTGATATGTGATGTAACATCAGGAGGCATTAAGTTTGTTTAAGTACTATTTTGCCAGAAATATCTACAGGAAGTCAAACATGGGCTCATGTATAGATTGTATAAATGAGTCACATATGCAATAATCTATGGCTGAAATATAATCATGTCAATGAGTATGTATAGAAAATTCATGATTTGAAGACTAATTTGCAAGAAATATGTCCAGTAAATCAAACATGGGTTCATGAATGGATGAAGTAACTTCAGAGGGAGGCAAAGAGTATGAATACAAAATTCATGATCGAGGTGAAAAAAAGTTTAAGTAGGTCTAAACTGAACTTCTGTATGGCTGAAAAAAATCAGAAGGGTTTAATGAGTATCTATAGAAAGTTCAAGATCAAGCACTCTTGAGCTAGAAATATATTCCTTAGGTCAAATATGGACTACTGTTTGTCTGATGTAACACCAAAAGGAGTCAATGAGTCTGTATAGAAATTTCATCATCATGGACTAATTTGCCAGAAATGTGTTCACCAGGTCAAAAAAGGGTTCATATATGGCTGAAGTAAGAAAGCAGTGAATCAAGTACTAATTTGCCAGAAATGTGTTCATTAGGTTGAAATGGGGTTCATATATGGCTCCAGTAAGATCAGAGTCAATCAATGAGTATGTATTGAAAGTTCAAGATCGAGTACTTTTGGGCCAGAAATATGTTCATTAGGTCAAATATTGACTACAGTATTGCTGATGTGACATCAGAAGGCGTCAGTAAGTATATATAAAAAAGTTCATGATGAAAGTACTCTTTTGACAGAAATATGTCCGTTAGGTCAAATATGCAATACTGTGTGGGTGACGTATCATCAGAAGGAGTCAATGATTATGTATAAAAATTTTATGAGGGAGGACTAATTTGCCAGAGACATGGTCTGTAGGTCAAACATTGGGTCATGTATGGATGAAGTAAGATCAGAATAAGTCAATGAGTATGTATTGAAAGTTCATGATCGAGTATTAATTTGCCAGAAATATGTTCATTATGTCAAACAGGCAATACTGTATGGCTGATGTATCATTAAAAGGAGTCAATGAGTTGATATTAAAAAGTTCATCATCGAAGAATAATTTTCCAGAAATTTGTTCAGTAGGTCAAAAAGGGGTTCATATATGGCTGAAGTAAAAAAGCAGTGAATCAAGTACTAATTTGCCAGAAATTTGTTCAGAAGGTCAAAATGGGTTCATATATGGCTGAAGTAAGACCAGAGTGAATTAATGAGTATGTACTGAAAGTTCAAGATTGAGTACTTTTGGGCCAGAAATATGTTCATTAGGTCAAATATGGACTACAGTATGGCAGATGTGACATCAAAAGGCGGCAGTAAGTATATATAAAAAGTTCAAGATCGAGTACTCCTTGGCCAGAAATATGTTCATTAGGTCAAATGTGGACTACAGTATGACTGATGTGATATCAGAAGGCATCAGTAAGCATATATAAAATTTCAGGATCGAGTACTCTTTTGCCAGAAATATGTCCATTAGGTCAAATATGCTAAATTCTATGGCTGACGTATAATCTGGAGTCAATGAGTATGTATAGAAAGGTCATGATCAACGACTAATTTGCCAGAAATATTTCCATTAGGTCAAATACGCAATACTCTATGGCTGAAGTAACGTCAGGTTGAGGCGTGTATATAAAGTTCATGATCGAGTGAATCTTGGGACTCTTTGGACATCTGTATGGCTGAAATAAAATCATCAGGAGTCAATGAGTATGTATAGAAAGTTCAAGATCGAGTAGTCTTGGGCCAGAAATATGTTCAGTAGGTCAAATATGGACTTCTATATGGCTGATGTGACATCAGAAGGCGTCAATGAGTATTTATAAAAACTTCAGTGTCGAATACTCTTTGGCCAGAAATATGTTCAGTCGGTCATATAGACTACGTTCGGGCTAATCTAACATCAGATGGAGTCAATAAGTATGTATATGAAGTTCATGATCGAGGACTAATTTGCCAGAAATATGTTCAATATGGACTTCTGTACGGGTAAGGTAACATAAGAAGGATTCAAAAGTAATGTATGAAAAGTTCAAGATCGAGTACTCTTTGGCCAGAAATATGTCCTTTAGGTCATATATGCAACACTGTATGGCTGACGTATCAACAGGAGTCAAAGAGTCAGTATAGGAATTTCTTGACCGAGGACTAATTTGCCAGAAATATGCTCAATAGGTCTAATACAGTCTTCTGTATGAGTGAAGTAACATCAGAAATAGTTAATGATAATGTATAAAAAGTTCAAGATTGAGTGCTCTTTGTCCATAAATTTCTCCATTAGATCAAATATGCAATATTCTATGGTTGAAATATAACCAGGAGTCAGAGTTCATGATCGAGGGCTAATTTGACAGAAATATGTCCAGTAAGTCAAACAAGGGCTCATGTATGTCTGAGGTAACATCACAATAAGTCAATGAGTATGTATTGAAAGTTCATGATCGAGTACTAATTTGCTAGAAATTTGTTCCGAAGGTCAAAATGGGTTCATATATGGCTGAAGTAAGATCAGAGTCAATCAATGAGTATGTATTGAAAGTTCAAGATCGAGTACTTTTGGCCAGAAATATGTCCGTTAGGTCAAATATACATTACTCTATAGATGACCTTTCATCAGAAGGAGTCAATGAGTCTTTTTAGAAATTTCTTGATTGAGGACAAACTTGCCAGAAATAAGTTCAGTTGGTCTAATATGGACTGACTGATGGGTGACGTAACATCAGAAGGAGTCAATGATAATGTATTACAGTTCAATATCCAGTGCTCTTTGGCCAGATATATGTCCATTAGGTCAAATATGCTAAATTCTATGGCTGACGTATAATCTGGAGTGAATCAGTATGTATAGAAAGTTCATGATCAACGACTAATTTGCCAAAAATATTTCCAATAGGTCTATGGCTGTACTCTATGGCTGAAGTAACATCAGAGTGAGGCGTGTATATAAAGTTCATGATCGAGGAATCTTGGGACTCTTTGGACGTCTGTGTGGCTGAAATAAAATCATCAGGATTCAATGAGTATGTAAAAGTTCAAGGTGAAGGACTAATTTGCCAGTATGTCTGTTATGGACTTCTTTATGGGTGAAATAACATCAGAAGGAGTCCATGTGTATGTATAGAAAGTTCAAGATCGAGTACTCTTGGGCCAGAAATATGTTCAGTAGGTCAAATATGGACTTCTATATGGCTGATGTGACATCAGAAGGCGTCAATGAGTATTTATAAAAACTTCAGTGTCGAATACTCTTTGGCCAGAAATATGTTCAGTCGGTCATATAGACTACGTTCGGGCTAATCTAACATCAGATGGAGTCAATAAGTATGTATATGAAGTTCATGATCGAGGACTAATTTGCCAGAAATATGTTCAATATGGACTTCTGTATGGGTAAGGTAACATAAGGATTCAAAAGTAATGTATGAAAAGTTCAAGATCGAGTACTCTTTGGCCAGAAATATGTCCTTTAGGTCATATATGCAACACTGTATGGCTGACGTATCAACAGGAGTCAAAGAGTCAGTATAGGAATTTCTTGACCGAGGACTAATTTGCCAGAAATATGCTCAATAGGTCTAATACAGTCTTCTGTATGAGTGAAGTAACATCAGAAATAGTTAATGATAATGTATAAAAAGTTCAAGATTGAGTGCTCTTTGTCCCGAAATTTGTCCATTAGATCAAATATGCAATATTCTATGGTTGAAATATAATCAGGAGTCAGAGTTCATGATCGAGGACTAATTTGACAGAAATATGTCCAGTAAGTCAGACAAGGGCTCATGTATGTCTGAGGTAACATCACAATAAGTCAATGAGTATGTATTGAAAGTTCATGATCGAGTACTAATTTGCCAGAAATTTGTTCAGAAGGTCAAAATGGGTTCATATATGGCTGAAGTAAGATCAGAGTCAATCAATGAGTATGTATTGAAAGTTCAAGATCGAGTGCTTTTGGGCCAGAGATATGTTCATTAGGTCAAATATGGATTACATTATTGCTGATGTGACATCAAAAGGCGGCAGAAATTATATATAAAAACTTCAAGATCGAGTACTTTTTGGGCCAGAAATATATCTGTTAGGTCAAATACGCAATACTCTATAGATGAGGTTTCATCAGAAGGAGTCAATGAGTCAGTAAAGAAATGTCTTGATCGAGGACTAATTTGCTGGAAATATGTTCAGTTGGCCTAATATGGACTGACAGATGGGTGGCGTAACATCAGAAGGAGTCATTAAGTTTGTTTGAGTACTATTGGGCCAGAAATATGTCCATTAGATCAAATATGCAATACTCTAAGGCTGACATATCATTAAAAGGAGTCAATGAGTTGATATAAAAAGTTCATCATCAAGGAATAATTTGCCAGAAATTTGTTCAGTAGGTCAAAATGGGTTCATATATGGCTGAAGTAAGATCAGAGTCAATCAATGAGTATGTATTGAAAGTTCAAGATCGAGTACGTTTGGCCAGAAATATGTCCGTTAGGTCAAATATACATTACTCTATAGATGACCTTTCATCAGAAGGAGTCAATGAGTCTTTATAGAAATTTCTTGATTGAGGACAAACTTGCCAGAAATAAGTTCAGTTGGTCTAATATGGACTGACTGATGGGTGACGTAACATCAGAAGGAGTCAATGATAATGTATTACAGTTCAATATCGAGTGCTCTTTGGCCAGATATATGTCCATTAGGTCAAATATGCTAAATTCTATGGCTGACGTATAATCTGGGGTGAATCAGTATGTATAGAAAGTTCATGATCAACGACTAATTTGCCAAAAATATTTCCAATAGGTCTATGGCTGTACTCTATGGCTGAAGTAACATCAGAGTGAGGCGTGTATATTAAAGTTCATGATCGAGGAATCTTGGGACTCTTTGGACTTCTGTGTGGCTGAAATAAAATCATCAGGATTCAATGAGTATGTAAAAGTTCAAGGTGAAGGACTAATTTGCCAGTATGTCTGTTATGGACTTCTTTATGGGTGAAATAACATCAGAAGGAGTCCATGTGTATGTATAGAAAGTTCAAGATCGAGTACTCTTGGGCCAGAAATATGTTCAGTAGGTCAAATATAGGCTTCTATATGGCTGATGTGACATCAGAAGGCGTCAATGAGTATTTATAAAAACTTTAATGTCAAATACTCTTTGGCCAGAAATATGTTGAGTCGGTCATATAGACTACGGTCAGGCTAATCTAACATCAGATGGAGTCAATAAGTATGTATATGAAGTTCATGATCGAGGACTAATTTGCCCGAAATATGTTCAATATGGACTTCTGTATGGGTAAGGTAACATAAGAAGGATTCAAAAGTAATGTATGAAAAGTTCAAGATCGAGTACTCTTTGGCCAGAAATATGTCCTTTAGGTCAAATATGCAATACTGTATGGCTGACGTATCAACAGGAGTCAAAGAGTCAGTATAGGAATTTCTTGACCGAGGACTAATTTGCCAGAAATATGTTCAATACGTCTAATACGGTCCTCTGTATGAGTGAAGTAACATCAGAAAGAGTCAATGATAATTTATAAAAAGTTCAAGATCGAGTGCTCTTTGTCCCGAAATTTGTCCATTAGATCAAAATGCAATATTCTATGGTTGAAATATAATCAGGAGTCAGAGTTCATGATCGAGGACTAATTTGACAGAAATATGTCCAGTAAGTCAAACATGGGCTCTTGTATGTCTGAACATCACAATTAACATCACAATAAGTCAATGAGTATGTATTGAAAGTTCATGATCGAGTACTAAATTGAAAGAAATTTGTTCATCATGTCAATCAGGCAATACTCTATGGCTGACGTATCATCAAAACGAGTCGATGAGTTTATATAAAAAGTTCATCAACGAGGATTAATTTGCCAGAAATTTGTTAAGAAGGTCAAAATGGGTTCATATATGGCTGAAGTAAGAGCAGAGTCAATCAATGAGTATGTATTGAAAGTTCAAGATCGAGTACTTTTGGCCAGAAATATGTTCATTAGTTCAAATATGGACTACAGCATGGCAGATGTGACATCAGAAGGTGGCAGTAAGTATATATAAAAAGTTCAAGATGGAGTACTCTTTGGCCAGAAATATGTCCGTTAGGTCAAATATACAATACTCTATAGATGACGTTTATATAATGAGTCATTATAGAAATTTCTTGATTGAGGACAAATTTGCCAGAAATAAGTTCAGTTGGTCCAATATGGACTGACTGATGGGTGACGTAACATCAGAAGGAGTCAATGATTATGTATTACAGTTCAATATCGAGTGCTCTTTGGCCAGAAATATGTCCATTAGGTCAAATATGCAAAATTCTATGGCTCACGTATAATCTGGAGTCAATGAGTATGTATAGAAAGTTCATGATCGAAGACTGTTTTGCCAGAAATATTCCCATTAGGTCAAATATGCAATACTCTATGGCTGTAGTGACATCAGAATAAGGCGTGCATATAAGTTCATGTTCGAGGAATCTTGGGACAGAAAAATATAATCAATTCTAATATGGACTCCTTTATGGCTGAAAAAAATCAGATGGAGCCAATGACTATGTATAGAAAGTTCAAGATCGAGTACTCTTGGGCCAGAAATATCTTCAGTAGATCAAATACAGTATGGCAGATGTGACATCAGAAGGCAGCAGTAAGTATATATAAAAAGTTCAAGATCACTCTTTGGCCAGAAATATGTTCATTAGGTCAAATATGGACTACAGTATGGCAGATGTGACATCACTGAGTCAATGAGTCAGTATAGACATTTCTTGATCGAGGACAAATTTGCCAGAAATGTTCGGTTGGTGTAATATGGATTGGTGACGTAACATCAGATAATGTATAAACAGTTCAAGATCGAGTGCTATTTGGCCAGAAATATGTCCATTAGTTCAAATATGCAAAATTCTATGGCTGACGTATAAGCTGGAGTCAATGAGTATGTATAGAAAGTTCATGATCGAAGACTGTTTTGCCAGAAATATTCCCATTAGGTCAAATATGCAATACTCTTTGGCTGAAGTGACATCAGAATAAGGCGTGCATATAAGTTCATGTTCGAGGAATCTTGGGACAGAAAAATATAATCAAGTCTAATATGGACTCCTGTATGGCTGAAAAAAATCAGATGGAGCCAATGACTATGTATAGAAAGTTCAAGATCGAGTACTCTTGGGCCAGAAATATCTTCAGTAGATCAAATACAGTATGGCAGATGTGACATCAGAAGGCGGCAGTAAGTATATATAAAAAGTTCACGATCACTCTTTGGCCAGAAATATGTTCATTAGGTCAAATATGGACTACAGTATGGCAGATGTGACATCACTGAGTCAATGAGTCAGTATAGAAATTTCTTGATCGAGCACAAATTTGCCAGAAATGTTCCGTTGGTGTAATATGGATGGGTGACGTAACATCAGATAACGTATAAACAGTTCAAGATCGAGTGCTCTTTGGACAGAAATATGTCCCTTAGGTCAAATATGCAATACTCTATGGCTGAATTAACACCACAGTGAGGCGTGTATAAAAAGTTCATGAGTATGTATAGAAAGTTCAAGGTCAAGGACTAATTTGCCTGAAATATGTTCAGTAGGTCAAAATATATGGCTCAAGTAAGATCAGAATCAATTCAAGATCGAGTACTTTTGGGACAGAAATATGTTCAGTTGGTCTAAAATGGACTGGCTGATGGGTGATGTAACATCAGGAGGAGTCATTTAGTTTGTATAAAAAGTTTATGATTAAGGACTAATTTGACAATAATATGGACTGCTGTCTCTCTGGTGTAATATTAGAAGGTCAATGAGTCAGTAAAGAAAGTTCAAGATCGAGTACTCTTGGGCCAGAAATATGTTTGGTAATTCAAATATGCAATACTCAATGTATGAAGTAACATCAGTGTGAGGCATGTATATAAAGTTCATGATCGAGGATTCTTGGGAAAGAAAAAAATGTAATCACGTACAATGCACTGCATTGTATACAAGAAATAAAATGACGTATATTTCGTTGTGCATTAAAGAGTGAACACTTATGTTTTGCTGCATTGCGGGCAATTATGCACTGTTTCCTTGTATTGTATAAAAGAACAACGATGTGAATAGAAAAGATAACACATACCAGGAGTTAATCATATATCCTGTTGCATTGCAATAAATACAAAAACTAAATAATTTCGTTTGTGTATTGAACAGATAAAATATGTGCATTGCATTTCATACACGAGCTAACTTAAACCGTTGTGCAGTGAAGAATAAAACATATAAGGTATGAACTGAATAGAAGAACTAACTTATTCCTCTTGCATTGAAGATATATAACAAATTGCACGTGGTGTTGCGATGAATGAACTAACTCATCCGTTATGCACTGAGGAGATAACACATAACGTGCATTGCATACTGTAAGTTATTCCTTTGTGCATTGAAGAGAAAACAAATCACATATGCTGTTGCATTGCAAGAACTAAGTTTTTCATTGCATTGCGTACAATAGTTAACTTATTACGCTTTGCATAGAAGAAGTTAATATAACTGTGTGCTGTTGGATTGCAACATGTAAGATATGCACTGGTTCCTTGCATTGTATACAAGAACTAAGGTATTCCTCATGCATTGAAGAGAAAACACATTAAATATTTGGTGTTGCAATGAATGAATGAACTCTTCCGTTGTGCACTGAAGAGATGAAACATAACATGTGCATTGCATTGCAGTGAGTTATTCCGTTTTGCAGTTACTGAGACAACACGACAGGTGTTTGTTGCACTTCATTGCAAGCAAGAACTAACTCTTTCCTTTCTTCATTGAAGAGAAAACAAAGCACATATGCTGTTGCATTGCAATACATCAAGAACTATTTCATTGGAGTGCAAACAATAGATAACATTACGCTGTGCATAGAAAAAGTTAATATGACATTTTTGCATTGCAACATGTAAGTTATGCACTGTTTTCTTGCATTCTATACAAGAACTAACCTATTCTTCATGCATTGAAGAGATATAACACATTACACGTAGTGTTGCGATGAATGAACTTACTCATCCGTTATGCCTTGAAGAGATAACAGGCGTGGTTGCATTGCAATGAATACAAGACCTAACAGTATATACCAAAACTAGCTTTTTTCGTTGGGCCATGAACAGTTAACACATAACACGGGTGCTGTTGCACTGCATTGTATACAAGAACTAAAATGACATAACGTATTTCGTTGTGCATTAAAGAGTGAACACGTATGTTTTGTTGCATTGCGGGCAATTATGCACTGTTTCCTTGTATTGTATAAAAGAACAACTGTTGCATTGCAGTAAATACAAAAACTATATCATTTTGTTTGTGCATTAAATAGATAAAGTTTGTGCATTGCTTTTTATACACGAGCTAACTTAAACCGTTTTGCAGTGAAGAATAAAACATATAAGGTATGAACTGTATAGAAGAACTAACTTTTTCCTTTGTGCATTGAAGAGAAAACAAATCACGTGCTGTTGCATTGCAATGCATCAAGAACTGTTTCATTGCATTGCATACAATGGCTAACTTATTACGCAGTGCATAGAAGAAATTAATATAACATTTGTGCTGTTGCATTGCAATATGTAAGTTATGCACTGTTTTCTTTGCATTGTATACAAGAACTAACTTATTCCTCATGCATTGAAGATATATAACAAATTGCACGTTGTGTTGCGATGAATGAACTAACTCATCCGTTATGCACTGAAGAGATAACACATAACGTGCGTTGCATTGCAGTAAGTTGTTCCGTTTTGCACTTAAAGAGATAACTCGACAGCGCTTGTTGCACTGCGTTGCATGCAAGAGCTAACTCTTTCCTTTCTGCATTGAATGGAAAACAAATCACATATGCTGTTGCATTGCAATGCATCAAGAAGTAACTGTTTTATTGCATTGCGTACAATGGTTAACTTATGATGTGCATAGAAGAAATTAATATAAAGTGCTGTTTGCTTTGCAACGCGTACAAGAATTAACATGTAAGTTTTGCACTATTTCCTTGCATTGTATACAAGAGCTAACTTATTCCTCACGCATTGAAGAGATGACACATAACATTATGTGGTGTTGCGATGAATGAACTAACTCATCCGTTATGCACTGAAGAGATAACAAATAACGTGCATTGCATTGCAAGTAAGATATTCTGTTTTGCACTTGAAGAGATAACTCGACAGGTGCTTGTTGCACTGCGTTGCATACAAGAACTAACTCTTTCCTTTGTAAATTGAAGAGAAAACAAATCACATATGCTATTGCACTGCAATAAATACAAGAACTAACTGTTTCATTGTATTGCGTACAATAGTTAACATAACGCTTTGCACAGAAGAAATGAATAACTATGCATTGCAATAAATACAAAACTAAATCATTTCGTATTTATTGCAGTGCAACAGCATATTGCAAATATGCTGTTGCACTGCAATAAATACAAGAACTAATTGTTTTATTGCATTACACACAATAATGAAGTTATTATGTTGTGCATAGAAGAAATGAATATGACTATGTGCTGTTGCATTACAACATATAAGTTATGTCCTGTTTTCTTGCATTGTATACAAGAACGTATTCCTCATGCATTGAAGAGATATAACACATTACACATGGTGTTGCGATGAATGCATTATACACATCCGTTATGCACTGAAGAGATAACACATAACGTGCGTTGCATTGCAGTAAGTTGTTCCGTTTTGCACTTAAAGAGATAACTCGACAGCGCTTGTTGCACTGCGTTGCATGCAAGAGCTAAATCTTTCCTTTCTGCATTGAATGGAAAACAAATCACATATGCTGTTGCATTGCAATGCATCAAGAAGTAACTGTTTTATTGCATTGCGTACAATGGTTAACTTATGATGTGCATAGAAGAAATTAATATAAAGTGCTGTTTGCTTTGCAACGCGTACAAGAATTAACATGTAAGTTTTGCACTATTTCCTTGCATTGTATACAAGAGCTAACTTATTCCTCACGCATTGAAGAGATGACACATAACATTATGTGGTGCTGCGATGAATGAACTAAATCATCCCATATGCATTGAAGAGATAACAAATAACGTGTCTTGCGTTGCAAGTATGATATTCTGTTTTGCACTTGAAGATATAACTCGACAGGTTCTTGTTGCACTGCGTTGCATACAAGAACTAACTCTTTCCTTTGTAAATTGAAGAGAAAACAAATCACACATGCTATTGCACTGCAATAAATACAAGAACTAACTGTTTCATTGTATTGCGTACAATAGTTAACATTACGCTTTGCATAGAAGAAATGAATAACTATGTGCTGTTGCATTGCAATAAATACAAAACTAAATCATTTCGTTTGTGCATTGAAGAGTAAACAATCAAATATGCTGTTTGCACTGCAATAAATAGAAGAACTAATTGTTTTATTGCATTACACACAATAATGAAGTTATTATGTCGTGCATAGAAGAAATGAATATGACTATGTGCCGTTGCATTAGAACATATAAGTTATGTCCTGTTTCCTTGCATTGTATACAAGAACTTATTCCTAATGCATTGAAGAGATATAACACATTACACATGGTGTTGCGATGAATGCATTATACTCATCCGTTATGCACTGAAGAGATAACACATAACGTGCGTTGCATTGCAGTAAGTTATTCCGTTTTGCAGTAAATGAGACAACACGACAGGTGCTTTTTCACTGCATAGCAAGCAAGAACTAACTCTTTCCTTTGTGCATTGAAGAGAAAACAAATCACATATGCTGTTGCATTGCAATACATCAAGAACTGTTTCATTGGAGTGCAAACAATAGATAACATTACGCTGTGCATAGAAAAATTAATATAACATATGTGCTTTTGCATTGCAACATGTAAGTTATACACTGTTTTCTTGCATTCTATACAAGAACTAACTTACTCTTCATGGATTTTGAAGAGATATAACACCATTACACGTGGTGTTGCGATGAATGAACTTATCCGTTATGCATTGACGAGATAACAGGCGTGGTTGCATTGCCATGAATACAAGACCTAATAGTATATGGCCTATTTCCTTGCTTTGTAATACAAAACTTATTCCGTTGTGCCATGAACAGATAACATATAACACGGGTGCTGTTGCAGTGCATTGTATACAAGAACTAAAATGTGACATATATTTCGTTGTGTATTAAAGAGTGAACACGTATGTTTTGTTGCATTGCGGGCAAGCATGCGCTGTTTCTTTGTATTGTATAAAGAACAACGACGTGAATAGAAAAGTTAACACATACCATATGTCCTGTTGCATTGCAATAAATACGAAAACTAAATCATTTCATTTGTGCATTGAAGAGATAACATTGCATTTCTTACACGACCTAACTTAAACCGTTGTGCAGGATGAGTAACATATAAGGTATGCACTATACAGAAGAACTAACTCCTGTCGTTATGTGCATTAAAGAGATAGCATATATGCATTACATTTCATACACGATCTAACCTTAATCCATTATGCGGTGAAGACATAACACATATATTCTGTTGCATTGCATCCAAAATCCTAGCTAACTTATAAACTTATTTCGTCATTGCAATGCATGAGCTTTTATGCACGTTTTCATTGCATTGTATAGAAGCACTGAATACCGTTGTGCATTGAAGAGATAACACATAAGATATGTGCTTTTTGTATAGCATTGCATAAACGATCTAATTAACTTAATGCGTTGTGCAGTGATGAATAACATATAAGCTATGCACTGTTTCAACTGCATTGTATACTCAAACTAACTTATTTTGTTGTGCTTTGTTCAATTAACCACATAACATCGGTGCTGTTGAACTGCATTGCATACAAAAACTAATTCTTTTGTGTATTGAGAAGAAAACCTAACATGTGCTGTTGCATTGCAATAAAACAATAACTTTCATTTGGTTTCTGGATTTAATAGGTAATACATAAGTTCTATTGCATTGCAATGCATACAAGAAGTAACATATAAACCTTGCTTTGTATAGAAGAACTAACTTATTCCGTTATGCATGGAAGAGATATCATACATGCTGTTGCACTGCAATTAATACAATAACATAGATACAAGAATTAACGCATTCCGTTGTACATTGAAGAGACAACACATAACTTGTTTGATTTTGCATGGCATTGCATTCAATATTTAAATTATTCTGTTGTGTATTAAAGAGGTATGTGTTGCATTGCAGTGCATATAAGATCTATCTTAATACGTTGTGCAGTGAAGAGATAACATATATGTGCCGTTGCATTGCAATGCATAACAAGATATAAGGTTGTCGCTGTTTCATTACATTGCATAACTTATTACGTTGTGCATTGAACAGATAACACACACCATATGTGCTTTTGCATTGGAATAAATACAATAAATAAATCATTTCATGTCTGCATTGAAGAGATACATAACAAATCATATAACTGCATTCACAATATGAATTATCCCGTTGAATATTTATTGGCAAATTACTCCTCGATCATGAACTATCTGTACATACTCATTGACTCCTGATTATATTTCAGACATAGAATATTGCATATTTGATTTCTGGACAAAGAGCAGCACTCGATCGTATACTTATTAAACATTATCATTGACTCCTTCTGATGTTACTTCACTCATACAGAAGACCATATTAGAGCTGCTGAACATATTTCTGGCAAATTAGTCCTCGATCATGAAATTCCTATACTGACTCCTTGACTCCTTCTGATTATACGTCAGCCATACAGTATTTGAATATATTTGACCTAAAGGACATATTTCTGGACAAAGAGTGCTCGATCTTGAATTTTTCATACATTACCATTGACTCCTTCTGATATTACTTTACACATACAGAAATCCATATTGAACATATTTCTGGCAAATTAGTCCTCGATCGTGAACTTTATTTACATACTTATTTTCATCTGATGTGAGATATGCCAGACAGGAGTCTTATATTTAACCGACTGAACATATTTCTGGCCCAAGAGTACTTGATCTTGAACTTTCTATACATAGTCATTGACTCCATCTGATTGATGAATTGATTACATTTATTCTGTCCCAAGAGTCCTCGATCATGAACTTGACATACATGCCTCATCCTGATGTTACTTCAGCCATAGAGTATTGCATATTTGACCTGAATGACATATTTCTGGCAAAGTAGTCCTCGATCATGAACTTCATATACACAAGTATTGACTCCATCTGATGTTACATCAGCCAGAGAGCATTCCATATTTGACCTGCTGAACATATTTCTGGCCAAAGAGTACTCAGTATTAAACTTGTTATATATACTCATTAATGCCTTCTGATATTACTTCATCTACAAAGAAGTCCATATTTGACCTACTGAACATATTTCTGCCCCAAGAGTACTCGATCTTGAACTTTCTATACATAGTTATTGACTCCATTTGATTTTTTTCAGTCATACAGGAGTCCATATTAGACTTGATTAAATTTTTTCTGTCCCCAGATTTCCCGATCATGAACTTCATATACATGCCTCATACTGATGTTACTTCAGCCATAGAGTATTGCATATTTAACCTAATGGGCATATTTCTGGCAAATTAGACCTCGATCATGAACTTTCTATACATACTCACTGACTCCTTCTGATGACACATCAGCCGTAGAATATTGCATATTTCATCTAAAGGTCATATTTCTGGCCAAAGAGTACTCAATTTGAAACTTTTCATACATTACTATTGACTCCTTCTGATGTTACTTCACCCATAAAGAAGTCCATTGACTCTTTCTTATGTTACGTCACCCATCAGTCAGTCCACATTAGATCAACTGAGCTGAACATATTTCTGGCAAATTAGTCCTCGATCAAGAAATTTCTATATTAACTCTTTGACTCCTTCTGATGAAACGTCAGCTATAGAGTATTGCATATTTGACCTAACGGACATATTTCTGGCCAAAGAGTACTTGATCTTGAACTTTCTATACATAGTCATTGACTCCATCTGATTGATGAATTGATTACATTTATTCTGGCCCAAGAGTCCTCGATCATGAACTTGACATACATGCCTCATCCTGATGTTACTTCAGCCATAGAGTATTGCATATTTGACCTGAATGACATATTTCTGGCAAAGTAGTCCTCGATCATGAACTTCATATACACAAATACCATCTGATGTTACATCAGCCAGAGAGCATTCCATATTTGACCTGCTGAACATATTTCTGGCCAAAGAGTACTCAGTATTAAACTTGTTATATATACTCATTAACGCCTTCTGATATTACTTCATCTACAAAGAAGTCCATATTTGTCCTACTGAACATATTTCTGGCCCAAGAGTACTCGATCTTGAACTTTCTATACATAGTTATTGACTCCATTTGATTTTTTTCAGTCATACAGGAGTCCATATTAGACTTGATTAAATTTTTTCTGTCCCCAGATTTCTCGATCATGAACTTCATATACATGCCTCATACTGATGTTACTTTAGCCATAGAGTATTGCATATTTGACCTAATGGGCATATTTCTGGCAAATTAGACCTCGATCATGAACTTTTTATATGTACTTACTGACGCCTTCTAATGTCACATCAGCCATACCGTAGTCCATATTTGACCTAGTGAACATATCTCTGGCCCAAAATTACGACATCTTGAACTTTCAATACATACTCATTGATTGACTCTGATCTTACTTCAGCCATATATGAACCTATTTTGACCTACTGAACAAATTTATTGCAAATTAGTCCTGGGCCATATACTTCATATACATACTTATTGACTCCATCTGTTGTTACCTCAGCCAGGTAGTCCATCTTTGACCTACTGAGCATATTTCTGGCAAATTAGTCTTCGATCATGAACTTCATTTACACACTTATTGACTCTGTCTGATGTTACATCAGAAGTCCATATTTGACTTGTTGGACATATTTCTGGCTAATTGGTCCTCAAACATGACCTTTTTATGCAAACTCATTGACTCCTGATGATACGTCAGCCATATAGAGTATTGCATATTTGATCTAATGGGCATATTTCTGGCAAATTAGTCCTCGATCATGAACTTTCTATACATTCTCACTAATTCCTTCTGATGATGCGTCAGCCGTAGAATATTACATATTTGATCTAAAGGTCATATTTCTGGCCAAAGAGTACTCACTTTTAAACTTTTTTTTAACATTACTATTGACTCCTTCTGATGTTACTTCACCCATAAAGAAGTCCATATTAGACATACTCAACATATTTCTGGCAAATTACTCCTCGACCTTTAATTTTCTATTCATACTCATTGACTCCTTCTGATTTTATTTAAGCCATAGAGAAGTCCATATTAGACATGATTAAATTTTTTCTGTCCCAAGAGTCCTCGATCATTAACTTTATATACATGCCTCACTCTGATATTACTTCATCCATAGAGTATTTAATTTTGTCACCTAACGGAAATATTTCTGACAAATTAGTCTTCGATCATGAACTTTCATACTTATTGAATCCAGATTATACATCAGCCAATACAGTATTTGCATATTTGACCTAATGGACATATTTCATGGCCAAAGAGCACTCGATGTTGAACTGTTTATATATTATCATTGACTCTTTCTGATGTTACGTCACCCATCACTCAGTCCACATTAGACCAACTGAACTGAACATATTTATGGCAAATTAGTCCTCAATCATGAACTTTTCATACAAATTCAATGACTCCTTCTGATGATACGTCAGTCGTAGAGTATTGCATATTTGACCTAATGGAAATATTTTAGCAAATTAGTCCTCAATCATGAACTTTCTATAGATGCTCATTGACTCCTTTTGATGATACATCAGCCGTAGAATATTGCATATTTGATCTAAAGGTCATATTTCTGGAGAAAGAGGACTCGATCTTGAACTTTTTATACATTATCATTAACTCCTTCTGATGTTACTTCACTCATACAGAAGTCCATATTGGACCTACAGAACATATGTTTGGCAAATTAGTCCTTGATCAAGGAATTCCTATACTGACTCATTGACTCCTTCTCATTGATCGTCAACCATACAGAGTTTGCATATTTGACCTAAAGGACATATTTCTGGCCAAAGAGTACTTGATCTTGAACGTTTCATACATTACCATAGAGTCTTCTGATGTTACTTTACCCATACAGAAGTCCATATTGAACATTTTCTGGCAAATTAGTGAACTTTATACACATACTTATTGACTTCATCTGATGTGAGATAAGCCATCCAGGAGTCCATATCAGACTTGATTAAATTTTTACTATCCCAAGAGTCCTTGATCATGAACTTTATATACATGACTTACTCTGATGTTACTTCAGCCATAGAATTTGGCATATTTGACCTAATGGACATATTTCTGGCCAAATAGCACTCAAACTTGAACTGTTTATACATTATCATTGACACCTTCTGCTGTTACTTCACCCATCATTCAGTCCATATTATAACTGATCATATTTCTGGCAAATTAGATCTTGATCAAGAAATTCCTATACTGGCTCTTTGACTCCTGACTCCTTTCTGGACAAACAGTACTCGATCTTGAACTTTTTATATATACTTACTGACGCCTTCTGATGTCATATCAGCCATACTGTATTCCATATTTGACCTAATGAACATATTTCTGGCCCAAAAGTTCTCGATCTTGAACTTTCAGTACATACTCAGTGATTCACTCTGATCTTATTTCAGCCATATATGAACCCATTTTGACCTACTGAACAAATTTCTGGCAAATTAGTCCTCGTTCATGAACTTTTTATATAAACTCATTGACTCCTTTTGATGTTACGTCAGCTACAGTGTACTGCCTATTTGACCTACTGAACATATTTCTGGCAAGTTAGTCCTTGATCATGAACTTCATATACACACTTATTGACTCCATCTGATGTTATATCAGCTATACAGAAGTCCATATTTGACGTACTGGACATATTTCTGGAAAATTAGTCCACAATCATGGACTTTTCATACAAACTCAATGACTCCTTCTGATGTTACTTTACCCATACAGAAATCCATTTTGAACATATTTCTGGCAAATAAGTCCTCGATTGTGAACTTCATATACATACTTATTGACTCCTTCTGATGTGAGATAAGCCAGACAGTAGTCTCTATTTTACCAACTGAACATATGTCTGGCCAATGAGTGTTTGACAAGTTTTTATATATAATAGCTGTAGAAAGTTCATGATTGAGGACTAATTTGCCAGAAATATGTCTATTGAGTCAAATATGCAATACTCTAGAAGATGCATGAAAAGTTAATGATCAATGACTCTTGGGACAGAAAAAACATTTTGTTGGTCTAATATCTGCTAATAATTTGCCAGAAATGTGTTCATTAGGTCAAAAAAAAGGGTTCATATATGGCTGAAGTAAGAAAGCAGTGAATCAAGTACTAATTTGGCAGAAAAATGTTCATTAGGTCAAAATGAAGGTTCATATATGGCTCAAGTAGGATCAATGAGTATGCATTGAAATTTCAAGATTGAGTACTCTTTGGCCAGAAATATGTCCGTTAGGTCAAATATGCAATACTCTATAGATGAGGTTTAATCAGAAGGAATCAATGAGTTAGTATAGAAATTTCTTGATCGAGGAGTAATTTGCCAGAAATATGTTCAGTTGATTTAATATGGACTGACTGATGGGTGAAGTAGCATCAGACAATGTATAAACAGTTCAATGTCGAATACTCTTTGGCCAGAAAATAGGTTCAGTCGGGCAAATATAGACTACTGTGTCTGGCCTATCTAACATCAGATGGAGTCAATAAGTATGTATATGACGTTCATGGACGAGGACTAATTTGCCAGAGATATGTTCTGTGAGTCAAACATGGGATCATGTATGTCTGAAGTAACTTCAGAGTGAGGCAAAGAGTATGTACACAAAATTCATGATCGAGGTGAAAAAAGATTAAGTTGGTCTAGAATGGACTTCTGTATGGCTGAAATAAAATCAGGAGTCAATGAGTATCTATAGAAAGTTCAAGATCAAGTGCTCTTGGGCCAGATATATGTTCCTTAGGTCAAATATGGACTACTGTCTGATGTAAAACAAGAAAGAGTCAATGAGTCTGTATAGAAATTTCATCATCAAGGACTAATTTGCCAGAAATGTGTTCAGTAGGTCAAAAAAGGGTTCATATATGGCTGAAGTAAGATCAGAGTCAATCAATGAGTATGTATTGAAATTTCAAGATCGAGTACTCTTTGTCCCGAAATTTGTCCATTAGATCAAATATGCAATATTCTATGGTTGAAATATAATCAGGAGTCAGAGTTCATGATCGAGGACTAATTTGACAGAAATATGTCCAGTAAGTCAAACAAGGGCTCATGTATGTCTGAGGTAACATCACAATAAGTCAATGAGTATGTATTGAAAGTTCATGATCGAGTACTAATTTGCCAGAAATTTGTTCAGAAGGTCAAAATGGGTTCATATATGGCTGAAGTAAGATCAGAGTCAATCAATGAGTATGTATTGAAAGTTCAAGATCGAGTGCTTTTGGGCCAGAGATATGTTCATTAGGTCAAATATGGATTACATTATTGCTGATGTGACATCAGAAGGCGGCAGAAATTATATATAAAAACTTCAAGATCGAGTACTTTTTGGGCCAGAAATATATCTGTTAGGTCAAATACGCAATACTCTATAGATGAGGTTTCATCAGAAGGAGTCAATGAGTCAGTAAAGAAATGTCTTGATCGAGGACTAATTTGCTGGAAATATGTTCAGTTGGCCTAATATGGACTGACAGATGGGTGACGTAACATCAGAAGGAGTCATTAAGTTTGTTTGAGTACTATTGGGACAGAAATATGTCCATTAGATCAAATATGCAATACTCTAAGGCTGACGTATCATTAAAAGGAGTCAATAAGTTGATATAAAAAGTTCATCATCAAGGAATAATTTGCCAGAAATTTGTTCAGTAGGTCAAAATGGGTTCATATATGGCTGAAGTAAAAAAGCAGTTAATCAAGTGCTAATTTGCCAGAAATGTGTTCATTAGGTCGAAATGGGGTTCATATATGGCTCAAGAAAGATTAGAGTCAGACAATGAGTATGTATTGAAAGTTCAAGATCGAGTACTTTTGGGCCAGAAATATGTTCATTAGGTCAAATATTGACTACAGTATTGCTGATGTGACATCAGAAGGCGTCAGTAAGTATATATAAAAAAGTTCATGATGAAAGTACTCTTTTGACAGAAATATGTCCGTTAGGTCAAATATGCAATACTGTGTGGGTGACGTATCATCAGAAGGAGTCAATGATTATGTATAAAAATTTTATGAGGGAGGACTAATTTGCCAGAGACATGGTCTGTTGGTCAAACATTAGGTCATGTATGGATGAAGTAAGATCAGAATAAGTCAATGAGTATGTATTGAAAGTTCATGATCGAGTATTAATTTGCCAGAAATATGTTCATTATGTCAAACAGGCAATACTGTATGGCTGATGTATCATTAAAAGGAGTCAATGAGTTGATGTTAAAAAGTTCATCATCGAAGAATAATTTTCCAGAAATTTGTTCAGTAGGTCAAAAAGGGGTTCATATATGGCTGAAGTAAAAAAGCAGTGAATCAAGTACTAATTTGCCAGAAATTTGTTCAGAAGGTCAAAATGGGTTCATATATGGCTGAAGTAAGACCAGAGTGAATTAATGAGTATGTACTGAAAGTTCAAGATTGAGTACTTTTGGGCCAGAAATATGTTCATTAGGTCAAATATGGACTACAGTATGGCAGATGTGACATCAAAAGGCGGCAGTAAGTATATATAAAAAGTTCAAGATGGAGTACTCCTTGGCCAGAAATATGTTCATTAGGTCAAATGTGGACTACAGTATGACTGATGTGATATCAGAAGGCATCAGTAAGCATATATAAAATTTCAAGATCGAGTACTCTTTTGCCAGAAATATGTCCATTAGGTCAAATATGCTAAATTCTATGGCTGACGTATAATCTGGAGTCAATGAGTATGTATAGAAAGGTCATGATCAACGACTAATTTGCCAGAAATATTTCCATTAGGTCAAATACGCAAAACTCTATGGCTGAAGTAACGTCAGGTTGAGGCGTGTATATAAAGTTCATGATCGAGTGAATCTTGGGACTCTTTGGACATCTGTATGGCTGAAATAAAATCATCAGGAGTCAATGAGTATGTATAGAAAGTTCAAGATCGAGTAGTCTTGGGCCAGAAATATGTTCAGTAGGTCAAATATGGACTTCTATATGGCTGATGTGACATCAGAAGGCGTCAATGAGTATTTATAAAAACTTCAGTGTCGAATACTCTTTGGCCAGAAATATGTTCAGTCGGTCATATAGACTACGTTCGGGCTAATCTAACATCAGATGGAGTCAATAAGTATGTATATGAAGTTCATGATCGAGGACTAATTTGCCAGAAATATGTTCAATATGGACTTCTGTACGGGTAAGGTAACATAAGAAGGATTCAAAAGTAATGTATGAAAAGTTCAAGATCGAGTACTCTTTGGCCAGAAATATGTCCTTTAGGTCATATATGCAACACTGTATGGCTGACGTATCAACAGGAGTCAAAGAGTCAGTATAGGAATTTCTTGACCGAGGACTAATTTGCCAGAAATATGCTCAATAGGTCTAATACAGTCTTCTGTATGAGTGAAGTAACATCAGAAACAGTTAATGATAATGTATAAAAAGTTCAAGATTGAGTGCTCTTTGTCCCGAAATTTGTCCATTAGATCAAATATGCAATATTCTATGGTTGAAATATAATCAGGAATCAGAGTTCATGATCGAGGACTAATTTGACAGAAATATGTCCAGTAAGTCAAACAAGGGCTCATGTATGTCTGAGGTAACATCACAATAAGTCAATGAGTATGTATTGAAAGTTCATGATCGAGTACTAATTTGCCAGAAATTTGTTCAGAAGGTCAAAATGGGTTCATATATGGCTGAAGTAAGATCAGAGTCAATCAATGAGTATGTATTGAAAGTTCAAGATCGAGTGCTTTTGGGCCAGAGATATGTTCATTAGGTCAAATATGGATTACATTATTGCTGATGTGACATCAGAAGGCGGCAGAAATTATATATAAAAACTTCAAGATCGAGTACTTTTTGGGCCAGAAATATGTCTGTTAGGTCAAATATACATTACTCTATAGATGACCTTTCATCAGAAGTAGTCAATGAGTCTTTATAGAAATTTCTTGATTGAGGACAAACTTGCCAGAAATATGTTCAGTTGGTCTAACATGGACTGACTGATGGGTGACTTAACATCAGAATGAGTCAATGATAATGTATTACAGTTCAATATCGAGTGCTCTTTGGCCAGATATATGTCCATTAGGTCAAATATGCTAAATTCTATGGCTGACGTATAATCTGGAGTGAATCAGTATGTATAGAAAGTTCATGATCAACGACTAATTTGCCAAAAATATTTCCAATAGGTCTATGGCTGTACTCTATGGCTGAAGTAACATCAGAGTGAGGCGTGTATATAAAGTTCATGATCGAGGAATCTTGGGACTCTTTGGACTTCTGTGTGGCTGAAATAAAATCATCAGGATTCAATGAGTATGTAAAAGTTCAAGGTGAAGGACTAATTTGCCAGAAATATGTTCAGTATGTCTGTTATGGACTTCTTTATGGGTGAAATAACATCAGAAGGAGTCCATGTGTATGTATAGAAAGTTCAAGATCGAGTACTCTTGGGCCAGAAATATGTTCAGTAGGTCAAATATAGGCTTCTATATGGCTGATGTGACATCAGAAGGCGTCAATGAGTATTTATAAAAACTTTAATGTCAAATACTCTTTGGCCAGAAATATGTTCAGTCGGTCATATAGACTACGGTCAGGCTAATCTAACATCAGATGGAGTCAACAAGTATGTATATGAAGTTCATGATCGAGGACTAATTTGCCAGAAATATGTTCAATATGGACTTCTGTATGGGTAAGGTAACATAAGAAGGATTCAAAAGTAATGTATGAAAAGTTCAAGATCGAGTACTCTTTGGCCAGAAATATGTCCTTTAGGTCAAATATGCAATACTGTATGGCTGACGTATCAACAGAAGGAGTCAAAGAGTCAGTATAGGAATTTCTTGATCGAGGACTAATTTGCCAGAAATATGTTCAATACGTCTAATACGGTCTTCTGTATGAGTGAAGTAACATCAGAAAGAGTCAATGATAATGTATAAAAAGTTCAAGATCGAGTGCTCTTTGTCCCGAAATTTGTCCATTAGATCAAATATGCAATATTCTATGGTTGAAATATAATCAGGAGTCAGAGTTCATGATCGAGGACTAATTTGACAGAAATATGTCCAGTAAGTCAAACAAGGGCTCATGTATGTCTGAGGTAACATCATAATAAGTCAATGAGTATGTATTGAAAGTTCATGATCGAGTACTAATTTGCCAGAAATTTGTTCAGAAGGTCAAAATGGGTTCATATATGGCTGAAGTAAGATCAGAGTCAATCAATGAGTATGTATTGAAAGTTCAAGATCGAGTGCTTTTGGGCCAGAGATATGTTCATTAGGTCAAATATGGATTACATTATTGCTGATGTGACATCAGAAAGGCGGCAGAAATTATATATAAAAACTTCAAGATCGAGTACTTTTTGGGCTAGAAATATGTCTGTTAGGTCAAAGACGCAATACTCTATAGATGAGGTTTCATCAGAAGGAGTCAATGAGTCAGTAAAGAAATGTCTTGATCGAGGACTAATTTGCTGGAAATATGTTCAGTTGGTCTAATATGGACTGACAGATGGGTGACGTAACATCAGAAGGAGTCATTAAGTTTGTTTGAGTACTATTGGGCCAGAAATATGTCCATTAGATCAAATATGCAATACTCTAAGGCTGACGTATCATTAAAAGGAGTCAATGAGTTGATATAAAAAGTTCATCATCAAGGAATAATTTGCCAGAAATTTGTTCAGTAGGTCAAAATGGGTTCATATATGGCTGAAGTAAAAAAGCAGTTAATCAAGTGCTAATTTGCCAGAAATGTGTTCATTAGGTCGAAATGGGGTTCATATATGGCTCAAGGAAGATTAGAGTCAGTCAATGAGTATGTATTGAAAGTTCAAGATCGAGTACTTTTGGGCCAGAAATATGTTCATTAGGTCAAATATTGACTACAGTATTGCTGATGTGACATCAGAAGGCGTCAGTAAGTATATATAAAAAAGTTCATGATGAAAGTACTCTTTTGACAGAAATATGTCCGTTAGATCAAATATGCAATACTGTGTGGGTGACGTATCATCAGAAGGAGTCAATGATTATGTATAACAATTTTATGAGGGAGGACTAATTTGCCAGAGACATGGTCTGTAGGTCAAACATTGGGTCATGTATGGATGAAGTAAGATCAGAATAAGTCAATGAGTATGTATTGAAAGTTCATGATCGAGTATTAATTTGCCAGAAATATGTTCATTATGTCAAACAGGCAATACTGTATGGCTGATGTACTCATTAAAAGGAGTCAATGAGTTGATGTTAAAAAGGTCATCATCGAAGAATAATTTTCCAGAAATTTGTTCAGTAGGTCAAAAAGGGGTTCATATATGGCTGAAGTAAAAAAGCAGTGAATCAAGTACTAATTTGCCAGAAATTTGTTCAGAAGGTCAAAATGGGTTCATATATGGCTGAAGTAAGACCAGAGTGAATTAATGAGTATGTACTGAAAGTTCAAGATCGAGTAGTCTTGGGCCAGAAATATGTTCAGTAGGTCAAATATGGACTTCTATATGGCTGATGTGACATCAGAAGGCGTCAATGAGTATTTATAAAAACTTCAGTGTCGAATACTCTTTGGCCAGAAATATGTTCAGTCGGTCATATAGACTACGTTCGGGCTAATCTAACATCAGATGGAGTCAATAAGTATGTATATGAAGTTCATGATCGAGGACTAATTTGCCAGAAATATGTTCAATATGGACTTCTGTACGGGTAAGGTAACATAAGAAGGATTCAAAAGTAATGTATGAAAAGTTCAAGATCGAGTACTCTTTGGCCAGAAATATGTCCTTTAGGTCATATATGCAACACTGTATGGCTGACGTATCAACAGGAGTCAAAGAGTCAGTATAGGAATTTCTTGACCGAGGACTAATTTGCCAGAAATATGCTCAATAGGTCTAATACAGTCTTCTGTATGAGTGAAGTAACATCAGAAATAGTTAATGATAATGTATAAAAAGTTCAAGATTGAGTGCTCTTTGTCCCGAAATTTGTCCATTAGATCAAATATGCAATATTCTATGGTTGAAATATAATCAGGAGTCAGAGTTCATGATCGAGGACTAATTTGACAGAAATATGTCCAGTAAGTCAAACAAGGGCTCATGTATGTCTGAGGTAACATCACAATAAGTCAATGAGTATGTATTGAAAGTTCATGATCGAGTACTAATTTGCCAGAAATTTGTTCAGAAGGTCAAAATGGGTTCATATATGGCTGAAGTAAGATCAGAGTCAATCAATGAGTATGTATTGAAAGTTCAAGATCGAGTGCTTTTGGGCCAGAGATATGTTCATTAGGTCAAATATGGATTACATTATTGCTGATGTGACATCAGAAGGCGGCAGAAATTATATATAAAAACTTCAAGATCGAGTACTTTTTGGGCCAGAAATATGTCTGTTAGGTCAAATATACATTACTCTATAGATGACCTTTCATCAGAAGGAGTCAATGAGTCTTTATAGAAATTTCTTGATTGAGGACAAACTTGCCAGAAATATGTTCAGTTGGTCTAACATGGACTGACTGATGGGTGACGTAACATCAGAATGAGTCAATGATAATGTATTACAGTTCAATATCGAGTGCTCTTTGGCCAGATATATGTCCATTAGGTCAAATATGCTAAATTCTATGGCTGACGTATAATCTGGAGTGAATCAGTATGTATAGAAAGTTCATGATCAACGACTAATTTGCCAAAAATATTTCCAATAGGTCTATGGCTGTACTCTATGGCTGAAGTAACATCAGAGTGAGGCGTGTATATAAAGTTCATGATCGAGGAATCTTGGGACTCTTTGGACTTCTGTGTGGCTAAAATAAAATCATCAGGATTCAATGAGTATGTAAAAGTTCAAGGTGAAGGACTAATTTGCCAGAAATATGTTCAGTATGTCTGTTATGGACTTCTTTATGGGTGAAATAACATCAGAAGGAGTCCATGTGTATGTATAGAAAGTTCAAGATCGAGTACTCTTGGGCCAGAAATATGTTCAGTAGGTCAAATATAGGCTTCTATATGGCTGATGTGACATCAGAAGGCGTCAATGAGTATTTATAAAAACTTTAATGTCAAATACTCTTTGGCCAGAAATATGTTGAGTCGGTCATATAGACTACGGTCAGGCTAATCTAACATCAGATGGAGTCAATAAGTATGTATATGAAGTTCATGATCGAGGACTAATTTGCCCGAAATATGTTCAATATGGACTTCTGTATGGGTAAGGTAACATAAGAAGGATTCAAAAGTAATGTATGAAAAGTTCAAGATCGAGTACTCTTTGGCCAGAAATATGTCCTTTAGGTCAAATATGCAATACTGTATGGCTGACGTATCAACAGAAGGAGTCAAAGAGTCAGTATAGGAATTTCTTGATCGAGGACTAATTTGCCAGAAATATGTTCAATACGTCTAATACGGTCTTCTGTATGAGTGAAGTAACATCAGAAAGAGTCAATGATAATGTATAAAAAGTTCAAGATCGAGTGCTCTTTGTCCCGAAATTTGTCCATTAGATCAAATATGCAATATTCTATGGTTGAAATATAATCAGGAGTCAGAGTTCATGATCGAGGACTAATTTGACAGAAATATGTCCAGTAAGTCAAACAAGGGCTCATGTATGTCTGAGGTAACATCATAATAAGTCAATGAGTATGTATTGAAAGTTCATGATCGAGTACTAATTTGCCAGAAATTTGTTCAGAAGGTCAAAATGGGTTCATATATGGCTGAAGTAAGATCAGAGTCAATCAATGAGTATGTATTGAAAGTTCAAGATCGAGTGCTTTTGGGCCAGAGATATGTTCATTAGGTCAAATATGGATTACATTATTGCTGATGTGACATCAAAAGGCGGCAGAAATTATATATAAAAACTTCAAGATCGAGTACTTTTTGGGCTAGAAATATGTCTGTTAGGTCAAAGACGCAATACTCTATAGATGAGGTTTCATCAGAAGGAGTCAATGAGTCAGTAAAGAAATGTCTTGATCGAGGACTAATTTGCTGGAAATATGTTCAGTTGGTCTAATATGGACTGACAGATGGGTGACGTAACATCAGAAGGAGTCATTAAGTTTGTTTGAGTACTATTGGGCCAGAAATATGTCCATTAGATCAAATATGCAATACTCTAAGGCTGACGTATCATTAAAAGGAGTCAATGAGTTGATATAAAAAGTTCATCATCAAGGAATAATTTGCCAGAAATTTGTTCAGTAGGTCAAAATGGGTTCATATATGGCTGAAGTAAAAAAGCAGTTAATCAAGTGCTAATTTGCCAGAAATGTGTTCATTAGGTCGAAATGGGGTTCATATATGGCTCAAGGAAGATTAGAGTCAGTCAATGAGTATGTATTGAAAGTTCAAGATCGAGTACTTTTGGGCCAGAAATATGTTCATTAGGTCAAATATTGACTACAGTATTGCTGATGTGACATCAGAAGGCGTCAGTAAGTATATATAAAAAAGTTCATGATGAAAGTACTCTTTTGACAGAAATATGTCCGTTAGATCAAATATGCAATACTGTGTGGGTGACGTATCATCAGAAGGAGTCAATGATTATGTATAACAATTTTATGAGGGAGGACTAATTTGCCAGAGACATGGTCTGTAGGTCAAACATTGGGTCATGTATGGATGAAGTAAGATCAGAATAAGTCAATGAGTATGTATTGAAAGTTCATGATCGAGTATTAATTTGCCAGAAATATGTTCATTATGTCAAACAGGCAATACTGTATGGCTGATGTATCATTAAAAGGAGTCAATGAGTTGATGTTAAAAAGTTCATCATCGAAGAATAATTTTCCAGAAATTTGTTCAGTAGGTCAAAAAGGGGTTCATATATGGCTGAAGTAAAAAAGCAGTGAATCAAGTACTAATTTGCCAGAAATTTGTTCAGAAGGTCAAAATGGGTTCATATATGGCTGAAGTAAGACCAGAGTGAATTAATGAGTATGTACTGAAAGTTCAAGATTGAGTACTTTTGGGCCAGAAATATGTTCATTAGGTCAAATATGGACTACAGTATGGCAGATGTGACATCAAAAGGCGGCAGTAAGTATATATAAAAAGTTCAAGATCGAGTACTCCTTGGCCAGAAATATGTTCATTAGGTCAAATGTGGACTACAGTATGACTGATGTGATATCAGAAGGCATCAGTAAGCATATATAAAATTTCAAGATCGAGTACTCTTTTGCCAGAAATATGTCCATTAGGTCAAATATGCTAAATTCTATGGCTGACGTATAATCTGGAGTCAATGAGTATGTATAGAAAGGTCATGATCAACGACTAATTTGCCAGAAATATTTCCATTAGGTCAAATACGCAATACTCTATGGCTGAAGTAACGTCAGGTTGAGGCGTGTATATAAAGTTCATGATCGAGTGAATCTTGGGACTCTTTGGACATCTGTATGGCTGAAATAAAATCATCAGGAGTCAATGAGTATGTATAGAAAGTTCAAGATCGAGTAGTCTTGGGCCAGAAATATGTTCAGTAGGTCAAATATGGACTTCTATATGGCTGATGTGACATCAGAAGGCGTCAATGAGTATTTATAAAAACTTCAGTGTCGAATACTCTTTGGCCAGAAATATGTTCAGTCGGTCATATAGACTACGTTCGGGCTAATCTAACATCAGATGGAGTCAATAAGTATGTATATGAAGTTCATGATCGAGGACTAATTTGCCAGAAATATGTTCAATATGGACTTCTGTACGGGTAAGGTAACATAAGAAGGATTCAAAAGTAATGTATGAAAAGTTCAAGATCGAGTACTCTTTGGCCAGAAATATGTCCTTTAGGTCATATATGCAACACTGTAATGGCTGACGTATCAACAGGAGTCAAAGAGTCAGTATAGGAATTTCTTGACCGAGGACTAATTTGCCAGAAATATGCTCAATAGGTCTAATACAGTCTTCTGTATGAGTGAAGTAACATCAGAAATAGTTAATGATAATGTATAAAAAGTTCAAGATTGAGTGCTCTTTGTCCCGAAATTTGTCCATTAGATCAAATATGCAATATTCTATGGTTGAAAATATAATCAGGAGTCAGAGTTCATGATCGAGGACTAATTTGACAGAAATATGGTCCAGTAAGTCAAACAAGGGCTCATGTATGTCTGAGGTAACATCACAATAAGTCAATGAGTATGTATTGAAAGTTCATGATCGAGTACTAATTTGCCAGAAATTTGTTCAGAAGGTCAAAATGGGTTCATAATAAGGGCTGAAGTAAGATCAGAGTCATTCAATGAGTATGTATAGAAAGTTCAAGATCGAGTGCTTTGGGCCAGAGATATGTTCATTAGGTCAAATATGGATTACATTATTGCAGAT